>NC_044497.1:35992500-35995000 GCF_902362185.1 Chanos chanos
TTAAACACATTAACACCCAGATCAGTTCTCAGGTGTGACACTGCATTACTGTCAGTACAGAGCAGACGTTGACCCCCCCCACCAAAACACGCAAACACACACACACAAACACACACACACACACACACAAACACACACACACACACACACACACACATGCACAGATGCAATGCTCCTGTAAGGTTAATGAAAGAGAGAGAGAGGTCACTAGCTTTATTATGTATCCCATACTATTTTACAGGAACTAAACAGAAACCAAACCAACTACACAGTGCCAATGAGGCTGCAGCAGGATAGACAGTCTGCCAATCAGGTTGTAGAGAGTTGACTGATGAGCAAATCTCTCAGACTGAGAGATGACTGAGTTATAGCTCTCTGTCAGTGATGATAGGAGGAACAGTAATGAGTTTTGAGTGACTGTGTGAAAGTAACACACCTCTATGTTCCTCCTGCTAAAGTGCCCTTTCCTTTTTTACACCACACCTCTCCTTGCGGCTATTTCTGGTTCAGGTTAATGTATCAGCAGCTGCAGGAAACACAAACAGTTGGGAGTGTGTGTGTGTCTGTATGTTTGTGCTGTGTGTACGCATAACACACTTTAGGGGGATATAACCACGCTAAACCTCTAAACTGCTGTGTGATTTGTGGAAATATTTTTAAAATCTTATTGTTGATAATAAAGGAATATTTCTGATGTAGGGTGAATTTTTGATTCTGTATGTATGTCATCTCTCTCTCTGACTCACTCTCCAACTCTCAGGACTAAAATATCCCGCCAAAGTGAAAAATATCGTATTGCATTTGATGTTAGAATGACCTGACCACATTGATGAAAACTGCAACTGTAGCTTTCAGTCACACACACACACACACACGTACACGCACACATCCTGTCACACTGTCCTAGCAGTTGTAGCAAGGCTCTAACAGATAGACCGAGGAGCAAAGAAACTAAAGCAAGAGTGAAAGTGCTGACTCAGAGAAGAGAGAGAGAGACAGACAGGGAGAAGGTGAGACAGAGAGAGAGAGAGAGAGACAGAGAGAGAATTCTGTGAAATGGGAGGATGGTTTGACCACATCCCACGTCTAGATTTGACACTTTTGACACTTTTACACACTGGCATTTGTCAGTTCTCCAGACCCCCCCCCCCCCCCCGCCCCCTCACACACACACACACACACACACACACACACACACACACACACACACACACACACACACTTCATCTGTTTCTCTGTTTGATGGAAGGTAAAATTTACAAAAAGTAAAAAACTAAAACATGAAATTGAATGAAAGGTCATTCAAGTACAGTTACCATGACAACAATGAAAATGACATATTGACCAGAACATAACTTTCAAAAGTGTTTCATAACAGAGCTCATTCATCTCTTTTCACCTTCCTTTGAGACGTGACAGTGAACAATGTTCGCACCCACTGTCTCTCAGGACGAGGCCTCTCTCTCTCTCTCTCTCTCTCTCTCACACTGAATGTGTTCTCTGAGTGTTTTAGCAGACAGTGAATCATTGCGATGGCAGAGTGGAAGTATTTTTAGAGATGGTAAGGGCAGGTAGACACAGAGAGAGCGAGAACCTTAACTGCCCAGCTCTCAGGCGCATGATTAAATAACCCCCCGACCAGTCCAGCCCAGTTCTGCTGAACACACACACACACACACACACACACGCACGCACGCACACACACACACACCACACACACACACACACACAAACATACACACACAAACAGATATGTGACTGTCTGACTGACTGATGTAAAAATACACCTTACATCCCAGAGCTTAGATGGACTCTGAGTGTCATAATATCTGACTGATTTTCATAAAGAGATGGTTTTTGTTCAGAACCTCACTGTGATTCATATGTGAAAGAGGAAGAAAAAAAGGGACATTTTAGTCAAGATGAAAAGAATGAGTCACAGTAAAATCAAAATGTGATTAAAACCACTCACAAACAAATTTGACCCTGATGAGGTGAGTTTGTAGTGGCCTGTTCTAGAAATTGTATAAAATAAGATTAAACTAAATCTGTTGTAGACCTTATAATTATGTCAAGTAAACTTTACGACTGAGCATCTCCAACACACAATGGGTGTAAATTTCTGTCAGATTGGTCAGATCTCAGAGATAAGAATAAATTATCCTATGAATAAACTGAATTCTCTGAAAGGAGAAAACCCTTTGCAGTGTCCTGGTATTTTGATTTAAACTATAGCTGATTGTGTGTGTTTTTATCTTTCCTACTGCTTTAAACTATGTGTGGGGCGAGTGAGTGTATGTGTGTGTGTTTGTGTGAGAGAGAGAGAGAGAAAGAGAGAAAGAGTGGATGAACGTGTGATATTACAGAAGACAACCCGTTTAATCATGTGTCTAACAGTACTTTGGTGAGACTTTCAGTAATAGAGAATTAGGCAGCGAATTTCGCCTTGGAAAAGTGTGGTTAGTCATACTCACAGTTTGGGCGACCCTGTGTGAATGTG